>NW_027132201.1:0-3595 GCF_026122565.2 Emydura macquarii macquarii
TTCCTTCCTCTGGATCAACCCACCCTGGCCCTGGAGACTTAGCAGCGTTGCCAACCCCGAGAGGATAAAAATCATAAGTTAGAACCGAAAGTCATGAAATTGAACCTGCAAAACATGAGGTTTGAAAACAACACAGACTGTATCTGGGTGATCCTGTGATTTGTGAACTCTCCCTGCCCATCCCCTGCGTGTGTGTGACAATTCCTGTGGTGCCAGCCCTGCAGCGGCAGAGGAAGGTGACTGTGGCCCTGCGGCAGGAGCTCTGGCTGGGAGCCCCAGTGAGATCTAACCCCACAGATTGTACAAACCCTCCCTGCCGCTGCGGAGCTTCCAGCTTCTCCCAACCCCCCAAACCTCATTAATTAATGCTGGGTCCGGCCACCCCCACGTCTGCCTGTCCCCAGCCCCGCTGTTAATTCTGCCCCTGCCCAGCCCCACATCTGCCCCTCAGGGCCCCTCTGCTCCCCCTGCAGCTCCAGGGGTTCTTCACCCTCCTCCCCTCCCATCCCTGGTGCTGCAGGGAGGGGAAGGAGCTTCCAGGGATCATAGAGATGAAGGGCCTGGGACTGGGTAGATGGGAGTCCTCCAGGGTCATAGAGACTAGGGTGTGTGCGGCTAGAGAGGGTCCCCAGTGTCTCAAGGACACAGTCGGAACTGGGATCCTGGCCACACCCCGAGCCAGGGGTGGATTCTCCCGCCAGGGACAGAGGCCGGCGGGAAAGTGAAGATCGGGGCCTGGTCACCAGCATCGAAAAATGTCACCTGCCCCCGGTCACAGTCCAGACACACCCGGATCCTGCTGGGGACCCGGCTCAGGGGCAGGGGGGTCAGAGGGGAGGTGAGAGCCCAGAACTGACCCAGCCACCGCCGCACAGCCCAGATCCCCTCCTCAGGGCTACGGCTGATCCCTCCCTTCCTCCTCACAGACTCTCTGGCCACCCCCACAGCCCAGTCTCCCCCATCCCCCACCTTCACCTCCCAGCAATGTCTCCCCAGATGAATCCCTCACAGCCCAGCACACAGCGCTCGGTGTCAAATCTCTCAGGGTTGTTGGGCAGATCCTGCCGTGTGTCTGCCCATCTCACACTTTTCCCATCCTCAGACAGGACGAGGTTGGGATGAGCCGTGTCTGGATCCAGAGTCACATTCGCTGGGGAGAGAGAATCAGAGCGTTAGGGGCAGAGCTCAGCCCTGGGGGAGGCTGGGACCATTTCTCACACTCCCCAGCTGCCCTGCTCTGGCTGGGATATGCCTGGATCCTGGGGAGCTGCCCCTGTCCTGGGCACCTGAGGCTGAGCAGAGCTGAGCTGTCATTAAAGTTCCTCAGTCTGTTTCTCATTTGCTTTTAGAGGCTTTAGTTCCCTGCTTCCCCTGCTGGGGCTGCTCCATTCCCAGCGGCAGAGACACAGCAAGGAAGGGGTCAGAAGCTTTTAGCGAGCAGGGAGCAGAAAAGGCAGGTACCAGCTTTAAACCCCAGAGGCAGTGGTTTACTGGGGGGAGGCAGGCCCCCACAATGCCGGCCTGCTGGGGGGTGCCGGGCATCCCTTAATGGGGGGTAGAGGCGTGCAGGAGGCTCAATGGGGCACAGAGTCTCCTGTACCTCCCGCCCTCCATTAAGGGTTGGCCTGGAACGCACTTGCCTGCCACTCCAGCCCTGCACTGTCTCAGATGGGGGGCAGCGTCACCCCTCAGCCTGGTGGGAGGGGAGCTTGGCAGGCCCTTCACAACGTGCGGGGGAGGGGTGCAAGAGCGGATACGGGAGCAGCCACCATCAGCCTCCAGCACCCTCCACCCATCCTGAAGGGCTGACGTGGCACCTCCCGCTCCCCTCCAGGCTGGCGGTGGGTGAGGCCTCCCCCGTGTGAGCTGGCACCAGGCTGCAGCAGTGGGCAAGTGCAGGGGAGAAGCGCCAGTTTGGCCCTTTGCGAAGAGCAGAGGGGGCAGGAGGCCGAGTGACGGCTGCTTCTGCTTTCGCTCCTGCGCCCCCCACCCCATGTATCGTGAAGGGCCTGCCCACCCCCCCCACCCAGGTCGGGGGGTGAGGCCGACCCCGTCCAAGCAGGCGCTGGGCTGTGGGGCTGCAGCGGGAGAGGCGGGTGCCGGGCAAGTGCAGGGAGTGGAGGGTGGCGGAGCCAAGCCTGTATTTGCAGCCCCTCCCCCGGCAGGTACAGACCCCCACTCCCCAGGCTGCTGGGGTCACACTGGGACCCCTCCTGCGTACACGAGGGGGGGGCATGAGACGGGGGGGGGGGGTGCACAAATGTAGGCTTGGCCCTCAGGTGCTGGAGACCCTCCCTACGCCACTGCCCAGAGGGAAGCTCCTTCCCCTAACTGCATCCTCCACTCTCAGGCCAGGGAACACAGAGGAAGATGCAGCATTGGGACAGAGCCAATGAAGAGCAGAGAGCAGGAGATGGCATTGGGTGCGGTAGCCCTGAGCCCCAGTCCAGAGAGACGGGAGAGGAGGGCCAGCATCCGAGGACGAGCATCTCCTCAATGCGGGAAGCAGTGAGCAGCTCCAATGGGAGAGCCCAGCCCTGCCCACAGGAAAGGGAGGATGTTGGAGAAGAGCGATGGGGAGACCCCCCTGCACCGGGGTAAAGGAGAGGGATGTGTCAGCCCTCAGGGCCGAGAGCTCTGTTTGGGGGCTGCTCAGTGCGAGCGTTTGTTCATCAGCGTGGGCACGAAGGCAGTACTGAGGTTGGTGTTAGGCTTTTTTGTGTGACTTCAGCCTGGATCCCCGTAGCATTTCATGTGTTTATTTTTCGGGCTCTGTGTGTCGTGGCTGGTGTCGGTTGGTTTTTAATTTTATCAACATCATAAAAATGTTTTCATCGGAACTTTCTGATAATTTAAAATTAATCTTCACCTGCAATTGCTCCTTGTCTCAGTGATCCTAGGGATTCCCCTCTTTTTGTCTCCAGTGCAGACGGCAGAGTGTCTGGAGGGGGAAAGGATAAAAGAGATGAAATTTCAGGGTTTCATATTTATAACAGCATTCCCGCTTATATATATATATATATATATATATGAGTTAACTGTGTTTTAATTATGACAGAGAAACAGACAGAGAGGTCAAGAGACACACTCAGGTATTTAACCATACAACAAAAACACTAACCCAGGAATCTATCCCTGCAACAAACCCCGTTGCCAGCTCTGCCCACACATCAACTCTAGTGACACCAACACAGCTCCTAACCACACCAGCCACACCATCAGGAGCTCATTCACCTGCACATCTACTAATGTGATATATGCCATCGTGGGCCAGCAATGCCCTCTGCCATGTACATTGGCCAAACCGGACTGTCACTGCGCACAAGAATAAATGGACACAAACAAGACATAAAAAATGGTAACATCCATAAACCAGTTGAGCACTTCAATCTCCCAGGACACTGTGCAGTGACTTGAAAGTTGCCTTCCACAACAAACTCCTTCAAAACAGACTTCAGCAGAGAAACTGCAGAGCTGGAACTGATCTGCAAACTTGACACAATCCGACTGGGTCTGAACAGGGACTTGGCATGGTTCTCTCATTGCAAGAAGTGATTGTCACTTTTCACACTTTCTCACCTTCTAATCAATGGTT